>NC_135482.1:1122500-1159181 GCF_052094955.1 Ictidomys tridecemlineatus | reverse complement strand
CCCAGAATGGGCTCACAGTGTCCCATAGTCAGCTGGCCTGAGGAGGCAGCGTCAGAGAGCCTGGGGCCAGCTGCAGGTGCCGGGAGACGGGGCAGGAGGAAGCCTCCAGGTGCAAAGGCTGGGGCCAGCAGCGTGTCAGAGAGGTGGTTAAGGAACCCAAACCCGGCCAGCCAGGGCCCTGGGGAAGGGAGCCGTGGAGGAGTGGGAAGGAGGGGACAGGCTGAGAGGCTGGCCGCCCCTCAGAGCCCGGGACCCTCCCCCTGCTGCCCTGAGGGGCCCCGGTGCAAGGCGAGGGACCGATGGCTGTGTGGGAAAGTCTGGGTCCCTCCGAGGCCTGCTGCTGGGATGCCTCCTCCCGGATGCCACCAGGAAGGAAGGACAAGCCCAAGTGTCCCACGAGGCCCAGGTGCAAGCTGCGTGCCTTGGGCGGCTCTTTTCTGCCATCCCGCGACCCTGGGAAAGGAGAGGGGAGGGGAGGAGAGCCAGGTCAGCAGGCAGAGACCCTGAAGCCGTGGTCACAGGACCGGCCTGCATTGTCACGTGGCTGCTGCGAAGCCCCCTGAGCCTCTGGGACATACAGAGCCAGGGGGACCAGAAGCCCAGGGACAAGTGCTCAAGGGAGCAGCAGAGAGCAGAGAGCAGAGCCAGGCCTGTGCCCCGAGGCCCGGGGACCCCACCTGCTGTGGCCCACATGCCAGAGGGCCCCAGTGGGTGGCTGTGAGGTGAGAGACCTGAAAGCTGGGGCCTCGCGGGACGCCGCCTCTGGGAGGGACCGATGCAGGCCTGCAGGACGGCACCGCTCCTGCCTGGCACCACCCTAACCTCCTCTGCACCCACTGCTCAGCGTCCTCACCTGCACTCCCACATTGTGATGCCAGCACACACTCCGGAACAGCCAGAGTTGGGAGCTAAATAAACCTCTTCTACTTATAGAGTACCCTGCCTCCCGTACTTTGTTATAGCAACACATATCAGACAAAGACACCAAGTTTGCTTCATTGTTTAAAATGACAAATGTGAAAATATATTCAGGGAAAACAAACTATAAAAATAACCTAGTCGATTTGCAGAAAAACTCAAATAGAAACTTTAGAGTTGAAATCCAACAATCAAAATTTAAAACTCAGCGGATGCATCTGTCAGCGGACTGGACACAGCTGAGGAGAATGAATTTTCCAGAACACAGAACAAAGGGACAGGAAGATGGGGGTTCAAAAGAATGAATCTGGATGTGGGGACAGAGTGGAACGCCTGCGGCACACTGTCCAGAGCTTCAGGGAGGAGGCGGGGGGCGCGGGTGGGAGACTCCTGGAAGAAAGGCTGGCTGAGAATTTCCAGCCTCAAAACAGACTCAGACTCGGCCTGAGACCCCATGACTGAGAAGCAGGAGGAAGAGAGAAACCCACCCAGGCACCAAAATCGAGATGACCCAGAAAATAAACAGCTGCCCTCATCCAGGGGGACGCAGCGGGCTTCTCAGCAGGAAGGGAAGTCCATGCACCCAGACAAAGCCAGCGCCCAAAGCCCAGCCCCACCCAGGGGAACCTCCAAGAGTGAGAACAGAAAGAACCAACCTGCAGACCAGCCAAGACCCAGGCTGGCCCAGGCGAGCCAGGGCGGTCCAGGGAGGCAAGATGGGGGGCAGGAGGAGGGCAGAGAAAGGAGGTCAGAGGAGCCTCGGCAAAGGGAGGACCTGGATGTCCCCCAGGATGGTGGATCAGAAGCACCAGGCCACAGCAGCGCGAGCTGAGAGGCACAGGTGGACCAGACCTCCAGGACCTGGGGAGGGGAGCACTTAGCCGGCTCAGGCCTGAGCCATGTGCAGGTCTGGATTTCTAGAATGCCCCGAGAGCAGGGACACGGTGTCCCCAGGAGAGCAGAGCGGACTCACAGTCACGCAGCAAAGAGAGACCCGGAAAGCACAGGTCAGGTCGCAGGTGAAGTCCACGCACACCAGCCCCATGGGAGACAGGACCTATGTCCGCAGCCACCAAGCCCACACGGGAACACGGGAGTCCAGGAAAAGGTTCGGACTGAGCAACATGAACCTTAAGATCACTAACAAAAGGAAGTTCTGCGGTTCCGTAAGACCAGAGAGAAACACCATGCAGCCGAGACCTCGCGAGATGGGGCCACCGGGAGGAAGGGCGGTGCGCGGGGGCCCCGGGAGGCTGACCTGTGTGCGGGCAGGTGCTAGACCGAGCAAGAGCTGGCGCCCTTTCGGGGAAGCAGACCAGTCCAGCCTCCGGTCGGGGTGGGGCAGGTGGACAGATCGGAACGTCTTCATCAACAGGGACGACCAACGAGCAGAAGAGGACCCGAAGGCCACAGAGCTCACGCAGCATGGAAACTGCCCTACTGGTCTAGAAAGCGCGTTCCGTCCTGTGTTCCGGGGAACTGATTCGCCCTAAGCGTCCCCGGTGGGATGGAGAGGGCGGTGCGAGGAGGTGAGCAGCGCCCCGGCGGCACACAGCAGTCCCGGGAGGAAGGAGGCGGAGGCGGATGACGCCGGAAAGACCCGGGACGGCCGCACCCGCGCACCACTCCGCGCACCGAAATCGCCTGCCACCGCGTGCGAAGGGCTGGGCTGCAGCGCTCGCCTCGCACCTGTGAGGCACTGGGTTCGATCCTTGATACCACATAAAATAAATAAAATAAATAAAGATACTGTGTCTATCTTTAAAAGGGGGAAAAAATCTTTAAAAAAAAAAAAACCCTATGCGCTAGAGTCCTGAAATGACATTTCAAGAGTTAGAATGAGAGGCATAAACTGCATTAAAATCTTGGGGAGGAAATAGAAACGCTGAAACAGTGACCCGGGAGAGGAGAGAAGTGTCTGGGGTCTGCTGGGAGAGCCAGGCCCTGGGCGCCCTCGGCACGTGCGCAAAGAAGGTCCTGTCCCCAGGGCAGAGTTGGGAAAGGCCTGGGGGAGCCAGCGGCCAGCTAGGTTCCACCAGCGCTGCCAGGGGCAGCCCAACGCCGCACTCTGGGACATTGGAACGCAGTGGACAGATTCCTGGAAGGACTAACGTGGACGTTTGGAAAGCTGGGAAACCCTGTCGTCGTTAGAGCCACTGAGAATTCCTCTGAAAGTAAAACAGAATCTTCCCACAAGGAAAGCTTCGGCCCGGAGGCCCCAGGGCAGGCTCTGTGTAAGCCCAGTGACTCCCCACGGCCTTGCCAGACCCCGCAGAGGGAGGGGCGGTCCCGCAGCCCCTGGTCCCCATGACCTCAGTGCCAAGATGTGCCAGGCACCTGGCAGAGGAAGACGCCAGCTGGGTTTGAGCCACCCGGGAACTACAAAGCCGTGCCTGGCCGCCACGCGGAATTACCCCACATCCAAGCTGGACAGAGAGAACAGAGGACCCAGAGTCCAGCAGCTCGCCCTGGAAACAGACAAAAGGAGAGGTCACTGCCGCCCGTGGGCTCAGAAACGGAGATGCTTTAAAACCTGGCGTCCATTCACAAGGTCACCAGTAGGACACAGGCCAGCAGAGGGCGGGTGAAAACCACCCGGAGCTGCGGAGACCCACGCAGTGTGCACGCATCCCTTTAGGATGAAAGGAAACCAGGTCTGGGCCTCATCAGTGCCCACCCCAAATGGGCGGGAACCCTGTCTGCAGGACAGAGAGGAAGAGAGGCCAGGGTGCAGCCCCTGGAGCACTCCTGGGATCCCCAACACTGTCTCTTCAGAGACCGTGAGATAAAGTGACCCACAGATAAATGACCACTCAGCAAGGCCATGGAGGACAGCATCGATGTGACAAAACCAATTTCTTCTACAAACATGAACTGCTATGAAGTGAACACTGAAGCCAGACTCATTGGCACACACCTGTAATCCCACAGCTCAGGAGGCTGAGGCAGGAGGATCACAGGTTCAAAGCCAGCCTCAGCAACTTAGCAAGACCCTAAGCAACTTAGTGAGATCCCATTTCAAAATAAAATACAAAAGAGCTGGGGATGTGGGCTGGGGCTGCAGCAGAGTGCTTGCCCAGCGTGTGTGAGGCTCTGGCTTTGATTCTCAGCACCACATAAAAATTAATAAATTAAATAAGGTCCACTGACAACTAAAAAAAACTTTTAAGAGCTGGGGATGTGGCTCAGTGTTGAAGCACCCTTGGGTTCAATCCCCAGTACTGGGGAAAAGTCCCACTTACAATAATATCTAACACCGCTGGGATCTAGGGACACCTCTAGCAAAGGAAGCCACTGTCCCTGACAGATTTATGGAACTTTCCTGAGAACCCGGAGGAGCCTGCGACGGGAGGAAAATCCATATTCATGAACAGAAACTCAGCAGAGCTGTCGCCGCGCCTCTGATGGATCTATAAAGCTGATTCTCGGACCTGACAAGCTGAGTCCACAGTTTGGACCACAGCGCCAGGGGTCGAGAACGGCCAGCGCTCTCGGAGACGAATGACGGCCAGCGCTTCCCAGGTGGCCGGACGGTCTGAGGACAGCATGGCCAGCTCTGGGCAGGCAGGCGGGCCAGGAAGTGAGATCCAAGTGACCAGAGCAGGACCCGGGCCGTGGGCTCTTTGGTCCGTAAAGCTGGGACTCGGGCACCACAGGAGAAAATGGGAACTGGACCCTGCCTCCGGCCACCCCAGGCACCAGCTGGGCTTTCCCAGGAGGGCCAGGGGCAACCCCGAGGCCTGAGGGCACCGGGTGGCGGCTGCCTTCGCTTCCCTGTGGATGTGTGCCCCACAGCGTGGGGGGTGCGGGCGGGCGCGTGAAGGACAGTGAACTGGGAGGGCTGTGCCCTTCACGCCTGGGCCCCCACAGTGAGTCACTGCACACCCACCCCAGGGCTCACCGGTGTGGGAGAGAAGGTGCCGCTATGGACGGTCACCACCACGTCCACCAACCCCACGCAGGCCAGGGAGGCCACGAGCACCTGCTGGCTCCACCCCAGCAATCACCTTCAGCCTGGGACACAGCCTCCTGCAGCCCCAGGGGAATCGGATCCCACGCTGGGCTCGGCCCCAAAGCTGTGGCCTGGTGGAGACAGCTGGGTCCACCCTCTGTCCCGGGGGCCGGGCAGCCGTGGGGATGGGGGCCCAGCGGCAGCAGGAAGGTGACCAGGAAACCTGGGGAGGGCGGCTGGAGCCATGCAGACACCCAGGAGCCCTCCCAGGCACAGGACCCAGTGTCCAGGCTCGGAGCAGCCACCCCTGCTGCTGGGCTGGGAGGAGAGAGGGCCTCACCACAGAACAGGGAGGCCGAGGTGGAACAGCAGTCGGCAAAGAAAAAGAAGGGTCTGCCGTCCTCACACGCCCTCATCTACGTGCAGTGGCCAGACCAGGCCGACTCCAGTGCTGTTGTCCTGGGACACGTGCCACTAGTGAAGCGTTAAGGGAACCAAGAGAGTCCCACATGGCCCAGGGCCCGTGGGTCGCTGGCAGGAAGGGGGGGACAGCAGGATGGTGGGGGGCCGTCCCTCACCAGTGCTCTGTGGAAGCCGAGGAGCTTGTCTTTCAAAGTCTGCGTGTGAACTGCTCAGCTGGTGCTCAGCCCTTGCGGACAACTCAGTGATGCCAAAACCCGCTTCCAGTCTTGCTTGGGAACAGTGGTGCTAATGCGCGCCTCGGCCCAGGGAAACCTTCTCTCTCTGAAGCCTTCTGTGGCGGGCTGCTGGACCGCAGGTGTTGGGAGCCAGCCTCGCAAAGTGCCCTCCGCGTGCCAGAACCTCCCCACAGTCTGCAGCAGGGAGCCGGCGGGAGGAGCTGTCGGTTCTCATCCTCTCACTTGCTGATCATCTGCTGGGGGAAAGGCAGGAGCCGCCAAGCCGCCCCGAGCCTCCCCTTGGGCTGACCAAGAGGGTGTCGCTGGGGACTCTGGTGTGGGCAGATTTTCCAGGTGGGTCTCTCCTGCAGGCAGAGCTGGCCCTCACTGGAGGCCCTGCAGGAAGCCAGGCAACCCCAGCCGGATGCCCCAGACTGCAGGGAGGGCACGTGGATCCCAGGCCAGGGGACCAGCACAGGCACTCCCTGAACGGCCCGAGGCTCTGCCAGCCCTGGAGGCAGCCTGGGGGCAGCTCTGAGGCACCCTCCAGATCACAGCTGGACCACTGGGCGATGGTAGTCCTGGGGTCCCCCCCCCCGACTTTGTGCAGCCATTTGACGTATTGAGCTTGTGCACCTGCAGCGTCTAGGGAGGGTGTGTGGGTGGAAGTCCTGGTGACGAGACCTGAGGTCTCCCAGGAGGAGCAGGAGCTGTGTGGCGCTCTCCACCTGCCGTCCCAGGCCTGGGGTAAATTACGAGTGAAATGGAGAAGAGCCAGGGAGGACGGAGACACAGACGGCTGAGTTGCAGTCTGGAGGGGCCGACAGTCCTGCCTGCTTTTGTTTATGACTGTTTTTAATGAAAACAAAGAAGTATGTAAGGAAGAGGGAACCAGTTCTTGCAGCCAGAGCTCATTCCTGTCTGGGAAGGAAGAGGTGAGGCTCACAGGGGACCCCTGCACTGGGCACACAGGGCCCAGGCTTGCCCACCAGAGGACCCTGGGCCGTGTCAGCAGGACCTTGGCTCTGCCATCCCAGGAGAGGGCTGCAGCCTCCGAGTGCTGAGGCGTGGCATCCAGTGGGCTCTGGGACCCTCTGTGGACAGGAGACCTCTCCAGAAGAGCCCAGGTCAGCTAGGGGGGCTCGAGTCCCTCACTCCCAGATGGGTTTAGCCAGAGACGCAGAGACCAGGCGGAGCCCGCTGGGGAAAGAGGGAGGAAGCCAAATGCCGTCGCCCACTGAGGTTCTTGAGCATCAGGGACCCCTGGAGTGGCCTTATTTGGAAACCGGCATTTTTTACATGTTAAGGCTCTAGAGGTCAGCCTGGACTCAGAGTGGGCCTAAATCCAACGACAGGTGTCCTGCTGAGAGGAGGCCAGGAGGCCATGCGCAGAGCCTGAGACCTGAGGCTGGGAGAGGCAGGGGACCCTCCCCTGGAGGCTGCAGCGGGCGATGGCCCTGCCCAGTCCAGGTCCTCAGGCTTCTGGTCTCCAGGTGGCAAGAGAAGAAACCTCTTGTCTTAAGCCCCCAGTTTGCACCAAATTGTATGACATCCCCCGAAACCCACACCAGAGTGGGTGGCAGGGACCCGCAGGGCGCCTCGGGGACCTCTCCTGGGTTGTTCCTGGCCCCCGGGTTTCGCAGACCCCACACTGTCGGGTGAGATGGATGACCACACAGAACACTGTGATTCCACAGCGGCCGGGGACACAGGAGGGACAGGACAGTGTGCTGGCCAGCTTGCCACCATCCAGAAGCTTCTGTGCAAGGGCAGGCAGTGTAGACGGACTTCCAGGGTGGTCAGCTCGGGAGGCAGGCACTCACTGCCCACAGCGCTGCCCTTCCCCAGCCCACAGCCTAGATTCCCAGGTCTGTGCATCCTGCTAGGTTCAAGAGATCTGTCCCCACCCTGGCAAATGTCACTAACCAGCTACATGTGGCCTAGTATCCAAACCCCCTCCAGATGAGCTCATGAAAGAGACTCGAAGAGATGGAGGAAATCTGAGTCAGATCCCTAGGGCTGTGCGGCCACGCTGCCGGGCACATCCCGAGCCATCCTCGCGGGAGCACGAGGGACCCTGCGGTCTGGCGGGGCAGCTGAAGTCTATTCTTGGGGCCTGCAGCACTGACCTCCCCCAAGGAGCCCAGTGTGGACCGCTTCTCCAGACAGGACGTCACCCACGCGGGGCCCGTGAGAGCAGTGCACGTGGGTCCTCAGAGAGCCCAGTGAGGACCAGGGCACTGCCCGAGAGGCCACGTGTCATAACATCAGAGCACAATCCCAGGGGGCCGTGGGGCAGTCAGAAAAGAGGAGAGGGACAGTCTTCCAGGGTGTGACTGAGCATGAATATTGGCCAAGGGCAGAGAAAGTTCCCATGGTGGACACAGCCTGAGCTCCAGCCTCTGTCCACCCTCCACCTGAGGGAGAGAGGCCCAAGCTGGGAGCCCGCAGGTTTCTCCTGGACAGCGTGTGACCTCCTGGCTCCTCCCACAGCTCTCTGACGGGCGGCCCTGGCCTTCCTCTCTGGCCTGCACCCACCCTACCCTCGTGCTTCCTGTGGCCTGTGGCTTCCTGTGGCTGTGGGAGCAGGTGACACAGAGGAGGGGAGGAAAAGTACGGGAAGAGCACTCCTTTCTCACTTGGGAGGACAGAGGGAAGGGAGGCCAGGCCCTTCTGAGGTCCTCTGACCTCAGCACAGGGAGGAAGGACTCAAAAGTGACCAAGAACCTCTCCCAAACGGCATCTGTACTGGCTGCTTGCCACACTCCAACTCGGCTCGCGGTGCCCCGAACGCCCAGCCCAGGGCCTCTCCCTTAACCCAGGGGCTGCACGCAGAGCCAGAGGTGACCACACTGCCCTGTCCTCCCTCAGGCGGCAGGGTGCTGAGTCCGCGGGCTCCTCTCCTCTGAGACATTTGCTGCTTGGGGCCCAGCCTGAGCACACACCGCCTCATGGCAGCTGACCTGGGCATGTTCATGGGACGACCGGAGACAGCTGCGTTCCAAACTGACCATCCCTGGAACGCTGCCCAGCCCTGAGGAAGAGCCATCTTCAGGGAGGTGTGAGTGGTGTCTGGATGTGACAGCTGTAGAATATGCGTGTGTGTGTGCAGGTGTGTGTGCGCACAGAGCACAATACCCGAATAAGTATGCAGGTGTGTCTGTGCAAGGGTGTGTGTACACGTCAGTGTGAGCTTGGGCAGTGCGTGCCTGTGTTAGTCAGCTTTTTCTCTGCCCTCACTAAAACACCCGACCAGCACAATCAGAGAGGAGGAGAAGTTTTGGTTGGTTGTTTTGTGTGTGTGTGTGCCTGTTAAGGATAAAATCTTAGTATGACCATCAGTAATTAATTGAGCATACCTAACAGCAAAAGGCAAAATCTTACAGCCTGAAAAATTAGGACAATATAATTATTTTAATATATATTATTTTTATTATAATTAGCAACTATTGTTGTAAAAGCATAAGGTGTTTTAACAAAAATTATTTTTTATTTATCTGATTTGTTATACCCGAGAGCAGAATGCAATTCATTTCATATTACACACATAGGGCAAAATTTTTCAAGACACTTGTTGTACAAGAGGAGGAAAAGTTTATTTGAGTGCCCACAATTTCAGAGCTCTCAGTCCACAGCTCCATTCCTCTGGGCTCAAGGTAAGGCTAACATCATGGTGGAAGAGGGTGGCCGAGGGAAGCAGGATGATCAGGAAGCAGAGAAAGAGACTGCACTCTCCAGATACAAAGCCACATCCCCAGCGCCCACCTCCTCCAGCCACACCCACCTCCTCCAGCCACACCCACCTCCTCCAGCCACACCCACCTCCTCCAGCCACACCCACCTCCTCCAGCCACACCCACCTCCTCCAGCCACACCCACCTCCTCCAGCCACACCCACCTCCTCCAGCCACACCCACCTCCTCCAGCCACACCCACCTCCTCCAGCCACACCCACCTCCTCCAGCCACACCCACCTCCTCCAGCCACACACCCACCTCCTCCAGCCACACCCACCTCCTCCAGCCACACACCCACCTCCTCCAGCCACACCCACCTCCTCCAGCCACACCCACCTCCTCCAGCCACACCCACCTCCTCCAGCCACACCCACCTCCTCCAGCCACACCCACCTCCTCCAGCCACACCCACCTCCTCCAGCCACACCCACCTCCTCCAGTCACTAATTCATGGGTCAGGTCAAGGCTCTCTCAACCCAATCATTTCACCTCTGGGCCTTCTTGCACTGTCCCACACGTGACCTCGCATCCACACCATAACAGCACCTGTATGTGCGTGTGTGCATGTGTGAGCTCATGAGCGTGGGGCAGCGTGAGCCTGGGTGTGCACGGAGCCCTAGCGTGTGTCCTCTGGGTCGATGGAGGGAAGCCACAGAAAGACAGGGAGATCAGTTCACCCAAAACAGTCCCCTGAAGCCAGTGCTGACCACATTAATTGGCCTGTCCATTTCTGGACACAATACTGCTGGAGCCCCGTGTGGATGGGTGACCTGGGACTTCCGGGAAGTTTCCGGGCTCTTCTTTTTCCACTGTTACCTGCAAGCAGTTGGCTGGAGATCCTCTCCAGTTTAGGGTGAGCAGCAGTACTGCAGGCTCTGATGAAAGGACAAGGACATTCCAGTGGCCAGGCTGGGGGCAGAGGGGACGCCCACTCCCTGTCCTCACCCAGCCTGCTTCAGGAGAGCAGAGGGCAGAGGACCTAGTGTCAGAGCAGGGAGACGCTCACCCTCCCAGCGGCAAAAAGCAGGGCACCCTCAGAGGCGGAGAGCCTCAGCCTTAATCCAGGGCAGGCGCAGGTCCCCAGCACAGGGGAGAAGTCCTGGTGGCCAGGAATGTGGTCCTGCAGAGAAACCACCGGATCCTCCAGGGAGCCTGCGGACCCCACTGGCCAGGACCCACAGGGCTGGGAATGCAGCGGCTGCCAGAACACGGGCGCTGCTCCCCCGGAACCTGCCGGGTGCACCCAGCTGGACTCAGCAGACCAAGCCCTCTGGCCAGGTGGGTGTGGACTGTTAGGTTGGTGGTGGCCACTGAGAACAAAGCAGGGGGGCCGGGGGACATCAATCAGGTGCTGAAGGAAACACCTGTCATTCAGCAGGACCCCTGGCCAATCCTGGAGTTCTGCCAACTCCCCTGACCAACTCCAAAGGGACAAGGGATCCTAAAAACACCTTTTCCTGTCCCAAGCCCTTCCCTTCCTGCTGTCAGCCCCATAAAAGTCCAGTCTGGTCGAGGTCCCACGCGGTTTCTCCTCAGACCCTTCTCCTGTCCACTCTGTGGGTCTGATCCAGTTCCGCCCGGGAGTGATATCTCAATAAAGCTCATTCCATGGCCCTTTTAAATCTGCTTCCTTTGGTCGCTGCCTGCCTCGCCTGATCTGACAGGGACGGCACTGGCTCGCTGATGCCCGGGTGCTGGAGGGGTACAGAGGTCAGCTGGTGAGGAATATCGTGGGCTTTTTAAATCCTGAACTTTGCCCATAAATTCCTTTTCCTGGATTCTGTCCCAGGAGAAAATCTTAATACACAAGAAGCCTCATGCACGCGGGTGTCTGGGGGTGAGACCCCAGTCAACAGGGTCTCTGCCCACCACCCACCCTTTGGGTTCAGCCCTTGCCCTCTGGGGTCTCCCCACTGCTGGGGGTGGTCTAGCCCGCCCCAGGTCTCCACCCACCATCCCACCCACCCACCAAGGTCTGCCAGTCGCCGGCGTCCAGACCCCGAGCTCCGCTGGACACTCACAGAGACCTTCCCGGGAACTCTCCCCCGCCGCCCTGCTGGTCGGACCCCGCACGTGCACAGCACGGAGTGGTGTCGGGGCGCCTGGGGAAGCTCCTCCCCTCTGCCCGGGCACCGCCACCAGAGCCCTCCAGGACGCTGAGACTCGAGCGCCGTCCTTGGCACCTCCCTCCCTGCAGCCCCGAGCCACCTCTCCTGACTCCTGGGTTTCTCCCCTGGACCTAGTGCCAGGCCTGACCTCCCTCTGCCCAGACCGTGCCTGGACCTCGGGGCTGTCCCCAGTGTGGCCTGCTCAGGTGGCCTCCCCAGGCAGGCAGAATGGCCGACTTCACAGAGAAAGAAGGGCCGTCACCAAGCTCCCTCCCCCTGACCGGCAGTGGGTTCGCAGGCCGAGGGCCGTGAGAGGCACCTGTGGGCCTTGCTCAAACCAGGTGGCAGGGCCTGGGGTCACAGGAAGGACACCCACAGACCCTCAGTCTTCTCCCAGCTGACACTAGGTGACGTGGGGAGGGACAGAGCCGATGACAGGTGCAGGCCAGCTGGGGCCACAGAGCGGCCTGAGAGCCACGGGGTTCGCAGTGCTCGGAGCCGTTCCCTGAGGGCGGGGGAGCTGGGGTGCACTCAGCACACACGCCGTCTCTGTGCAGGGCTCTCAAGCCTGGGCAGGGCCTGAGCCAAAGAGGCCTCGCTGGGGTGTGGAGAGAGAAGAGGGGGGGGCACCCCGACACGGCGGTCACATCTCAGGAATGTCCGCCCCCTGAGCCTCAGGGACCCTCTGCACACACCCACCCCCACTCACCCTAGGAGTAGGAGGGCAGCTCCCTGGGGCCGGATGGCTCCCGGCGCACCTCAGACAGCGCACCAAGCCACACGGCCGCATCCCCACCTGAATGTTGCACGTCAGTACACCATGGGCAGCTTCCAAAGGCCCAGAAGCCCGGGGACCGCTCAGGGTGTCTTCATCCCCCAGGAATCATTCCTAAGTGACTCACGGAGAACAGGCTGCCTCACAAATACATATTTACATTTCAGATGCCCCCAGCGGTGCGCGGTCTGCGGGGACACTCTCCTGTGTACATACGTCTTTTTCAGTGTGAAATTCTGCTCCTTCCCATGAGGATCTAAGTTCTTAACCTTGAAGACCATGAGAACCACTAGCAGTGCCTGTTGCTCTTGAGCAAACGGCTTCCTGGCCGCTTTGGGGGAGCAGGAGCTGAAGGCCGGAGGCCAGCCCAGGGACCCCAGGCAGGGCAGGACGGGGCCACCTGCTCTACCTCCTCCTCCCTGGGAGGCTTCTTCCTAGGCTGGACCGCCCGTGTCCACGGTGGGTACAAGCCGGGTACAGCCCTGCAGGAGAGCAAACTCAGAATGAGCAGGGAGAGACGGGCCGGCGCCTGGGAGTGGCAGGACCCCATCCCCAGAGATCAGAGGGGGCTACGCCCAACACACTAGACCCTCACCCTGCAGGAGAGCCGGAGCAGTGGACGTCGCAGCCCCCAGCCCAGGAGGGAGGGCCCCAGAGGCGGGGACTTGTACAAGGCCAGAAGGCTGGGTGCCAAAACAGAATCCCAGCTCACTCTGTTGGGGACAGGCACATGGCAATAGTATGACGAAGGCCCCAGAACCAAGGAGGTCATCGCAAACGGAAGGAGGTGGGCATCGGCTTAGAGGGACCGAGGCGACCCCACGGTGGGGCTGCGGCCTGAACCTGGGATGTGCTAGTGACAGCACCGAGCTTCTCACACAAGACAAAGACGAATACAAATATTTTCAAATGTGACAGAAAAGTAATTATAGTGAAATAATTAACCTACAAGTCAGTCCTCAAACATTGAAATGGACAGAATGGATGAGACTGAGGAAAATGAATCATGTGATTAATAAGGTTGATTTAATAAATATGCACAGACAGAGCACACACTTTCCTCAAACTCATGAAAGATTTGCAAATATTAATCATAAATAAGGCTGCAGAATAAAAAGAACTATAAATCCAGGAGACAGAAACTCCAAGCCTTAAGGCCTGAATAACACCAGAAAAAAATAACAGAAATCATGTTTAAAAATATCCAACCTCATGCAATTTAAAAACACATGCATGAATAATTCTCTACTTAAAAAGGAAGTCAAATTCTTAGGTAATAAGTTCTCCAAAAGAAAGAAGAGCTTTGTGTGCATGGAGCCGAGAGAGCGTGGCTGAGGTCCCAGAGGCCCAGGGTAAAGCCACGACCATGGGTCAGCGGCAAGAGGGGTCAGGGAGTCCCAGAATTCCAAGAACAGAAAGGCAGGGAGAGGCCCTGTGAGGACTTGAGCCCTAGGACAGTCCAGCTCTCTGGGGAAGGCTGTCCACTAACAGAACCCCTGATGCCCAGGGGGACCCGACCCCCCGGGTAGAACCAGTTCCAAGAGACATCTGCGTCCTTCTGGGCAGCCACGGACTCCACGCAACCTTCCCGGCAGCGTCCACTTGGAACTGAGGACACCTGGCCACAGGCAGGCGGGCAGCTGGAAGTCGGAGCTGTGCCCAGGAAGAGGGTCTCCCCACCGCACAGATGCGGGAAGCCCGGAGCCCAGGGAGAGGTCAGCAGAGGAGCTCCGGGGCCGAGCACTGGGCACCGAGCCGAGCTGCCGCTGCCCAAAGCCCAGGAAGCACGAGGCCTTCCCTCGACCTTGCAGAGGACAGAGGGAAGCCGCAGTCCAGGGAGCCACCAAGGCCAGCGGTCTGCTGTCATGCCACACTCGAGACATGTCATGGACGAGCAGCTGGCATCTGGACTCAAGGGTAGTGCCACACCGAGGACGCAGATCCAAGAGGTGCCAGGAGGACACAGGCTCAGGTCTGAAGACAGTCCCTCTGTCCTTAAGAGCCACAAAAGTGGTAAAAATTGACATTTCCTGAGGATGTAGACTGATGATAAAATAGTAAAATGATAATAAAAGATGTAAAATTAATCATCAGAACTGGCTCCAGGTATGGCTGCATCCAGCCACCTTCATGTGACCACTGAAGACCACCTAGGGCTGGGCTGAGGGGCAGGTGCTCCTCCGGGAGGGGATCCAGGGACCAGGGGACAATGCCCTCACCTGGGTAGGAGCAGGGGTAGGAGCAGGGGCACAAGCAGGGCCTCAGGACAGGCAGACAGGCTGGGCCAGAGCCAGCGCCTCGGGGTGGGCGGGGCTGGACCAAGCTGGACCCCCAGCACAGGCCATGGACCTCAAGCCACAGTTTCTCGCCGGCCAGCTTCCTGGGCCCTCCCAGCTGGACCCAGTGCAGGTGACAGGCGCAGCCTGTGTCCACAGCCCAGCTACATGGCACTCCCATCCCAGAGTGGACACATGTGGACAGGGGTCAGAGAGACTGGACTGGAGGTGAGCTCCCAGGGTCCTCCCGAGCACCAGGGGCCGCCTCCCCCACCCGCTGTCCCGCCCTCCTCAGGCCCCCAGCCTCCCCACGGTCCCCGCAGGCTGCCCTTCTGCTGACCCAAGCCCACCCAGAGCCCACCCCCCAGGGCTGCCCAGAGCACCAGGGCCACAGGCAGGAGGCCTCCTGGAGTGTCCCTCGCAGTCACAGGACAGAGCCATGCCATGGCCCTGGAGCAGCAGCACCCCAGGAGTGACACGTGGGCACCCCACACTGGGCAGGGCCACTGGGCTCCCTCATACCTGGGCCAGGCAGCCACCACACCCAGGTGCCACTGCTGGGGGAGGGGCAGTCAGGACGGAGGCTCAGAGGGGGACCCTGGGTGTCCAGGGAAGAGCAGCAGAGAGCCCCACCAAGGAGCCCAGAAGATCTGTGCAGGACGAATGGACGTCCTTCAGGACTGAGAGCTCAGGATGCTGGGGCTGGTCAGCAGGGGTGAGGACGAGGGGCTGGCCAAGCTGGGCTCCGGGGTGTTCCAGGGGAGCCAGTGTGTTCCAGGGGGGATCTGGTGTGTTTTTAGGGGGCTCCGGTGTGTTCTAGGGGGCTCCGGGGTGTTCTAGGGGAGCCAGTGTGTTCCAGGGGGGATCTGGTGTGTTATAGGGGGCTCCTGGGTACTCCAGGGGGACTCCGGTGTGTTCTGGGGGGACTCCGGTGTGTTCTGGGGGGGCTCTGGTGTGTTCTAGGGGCTCCGGTGTGTTCTGGGGGGGCTCCGGTGTGTTCTAGGGGACTCCAGTGTGTTCTAGGAGGCTCCGGTGTGTTCCGGGGGACTCCGGTGTGTTCCAAGGGCTCCGGTGTGTTCTGGGGGACTCCGGTGTGTTCTGGGGGGGCTCCGGTGTGTTCCGGGGGACTCCGGTGTGTTCCAAGGGCTCCGGTGTGTTCTGGGGGACTCCGGTGTGTTCTGGGGGGGCTCCGGTGTGTTCTAGGGGGGCTCCGGTGTGTTCTAGGGGGGCTCCGGTGTGTTCTAGGGGGCTCCGGTGTGTTCTGGGGGGCTCCGGTGTGTTCTAGGGACTCCGGTGTGTTCTAGGGGACTCCGGTGTGTTCTAGGGGCTCCGGTGTGTTCTAGGGGACTCTGGTGTGTTCTAGGGGACTCTGGTGTGTTCTAGGGGGACTCCGGTGTGTTCTAGGGGCTCTGGTGTGTTCTAGGGGGCTCCGGTGTGTTCTAGGGGGCTCTGGTGTGTTCTAGGGGGCTCTGGTGTGTTCTAGGGGGCTCTGGTGTGTTCTAGGGGGCTCCGGTGTGTTCTAGGGGCTCCGGTGTGTTCTAGGGGGCCTCCGGTGTGTTCTAGGGGCTCTGGTGTGTTCTAGGGGGCTCCGGTGTGTTCTAGGGGGCTCCGGTGTGTTCTAGGGGCTCTGGTGTGTTCTAGGGGGCTCTGGTGTGTTCTAGGGGGCTCCGGTGTGTTCTAGGGACTCCGGTGTGTTCTAGGGGGCCTCCGGTGTGTTCTAGGGGCTCTGGTGTGTTCTAGGGGCTCTGGTGTGTTCTAGGGGCTCTGGTGTGTTCTAGGGGCTCTGGTGTGTTCTAGGGACTCTGGTGTGTTCTAGGGGCTCCAGTGTGTTCTAGGGACTCCGGTGTGTTCTAGGGGGCCTCCGGTGTGTTCTAGGGGCTCTGGTGTGTTCTAGGGGCTCTGGTGTGTTCTAGGGGGACTCCAGTGTGTTCTAGGGGGACTCCAGTGTGTTCTAGGGGGCTCCAGTGTGTTCTAGGGGGCCTCCGGTGTGTTCTAGGGGACTCTGGTGTGTTCTAGGGGGCCTCCGGTGTGTTCTAGGGGGCTCTGGTGTGTTCTAGGGGCTCCGGTGTGTTCTAGGGGCTCTGGTGTGTTCTAGGGGGACTCCGGTGTGTTCTAGGGGGCTCCGGTGTGTTTTAGGGGGGCTCTGGTGTGTTCTAGGGGCTCCGGTGTGTTCTAGGGGGCTCCGGTGTGTTCTAGGGACTCCGGTGTGTTCTAGGGGGCTCCGGTGTGTTCTAGGGGGCTCCGGTGTGTTCTGGGGGGGCTCCGGTGTGTTCTAGGGGCTCTGGTGTGTTCTAGGGGCTCCGGTGTGTTCTAGGGGGCTCTGGTGTGTTCTAGGGGCTCCGGTGTGTTCTAGGGGGCTCTGGTGTGTTCTAGGGGGCTCTGGTGTGTTCTAGGGGCTCTGGTGTGTTCTAGGGGCTCTGGTGTGTTCTAGGGGGCTCTGGTGTGTTCTAGGGGCTCCGGTGTGTTCTAGGGGGCTCCGGTGTGTTCTGGGGGGCTCTGGTGTGTTCTAGGGGGACTCCGGTGTGTTCTAGGGGGCTCCGGTGTGTTCTAGGGGGACTCCGGTGTGTTCTAGGGGGCTCCGGTGTGTTCTAGGGGGACTCCGGTGTGTTCTAGGGGCTCTGGTGTGTTCTAGGGGCTCCGGTGTGTTCTAGGGGGCTCTGGTGTGTTCTAGGGGGCTCCGGTGTGTTCTAGGGGCTCTGGTGTGTTCTAGGGGCTCTGGTGTGTTCTAGGGGGCTCCGGTGTGTTCTAGGGGGCTCTGGTGTGTTCTAGGGGCTCTGGTGTGTTCTAGGGGCTCTGGTGTGTTCTAGGGGGCTCCGGTGTGTTCTAGGGGGCTCTGGTGTGTTCTAGGGGGCTCTGGTGTGTTCTAGGGGGCTCTGGTGTGTTCTAGGGGGCTCCGGTGTGTTCTAGGGACTCCGGTGTGTTCTAGGGGGCCTCCGGTGTGTTCTAGGGGGCTCCGGTGTGTTCTAGGGGCTCTGGTGTGTTCTAGGGGCTCCAGTGTGTTCTAGGGGGCTCCGGTGTGTTCTAGGGGGCTCCGGTGTGTTCTAGGGGGACTCCAGTGTGTTCTAGGGGCTCTGGTGTGTTTTTAGGGGGCTCTGGTGTGTTCTAGGGGCTCTGGTGTGTTCTAGGGGGCTCCGGGGTGCTCCGGGGGACTCCAGTGTGTTCTAGGGGCTCTGGTGTGTTCTAGGGGGCTCTGGTGTGTTCTAGGGGGCTCCAGTGTGTTCTAGGGGCTCTGGTGTGTTCTAGGGGGCTCCGGGGTGCTCCGGGGGACTCCAGTGTGTTCTAGGGGCTCTGGTGTGTTTTAGGGGGCTCTGGTGTGTTCTAGGGACTCCGTGGGGGGCTCCAGGGGAGCTGGTGTGCTCCGGGAGCAGGAAAGCTGCAGGCAGCCTGGACACACAGAATGAGCCTCAGGCACTGGACCCCTCCACCCACAGTCCCTTGCCCAGAAGCGGGAGGCCATTTCACAAGCTGCAGGGCAGCGGGTGACTAGTTCAGAGGTGCTGCAGGTCCCAGGGACCCGTGTGAACAAAAGGACACTGAACTTTACACTGGAGGTGGCTGGGTCACAAATCCTGTCCCCAGCCATCCCTGCGGCCCAACTGTTTAAAAGGACACGGGGGGGGGGGGGCGGCGGGGGGCGGGCACGGTGGCCTTGTGTGGAGGAGTCCTGTGAAGAGCTCCTCCGGCAGACCCTCACCCACACCTGCCAGCATCCTACACAGTGCCATCCACCCCCCGCAGAGCCCTGCCCCTCACCATTGCCACAGCTCACTCAACAGAGGCTGGAGCAGGGTCCCCCTCCTCATTATCTCTCCCATCCCGCTCCCCCAGATTCCTCATGTGACTGCTGCTGAGCCACTCTGGGCACACATTTCCCAAGGTGATGCAAATGCAGGCTACTGTCCCCTCCCTGATTCTGCATGCTATTCTCCCATTAATGCAACCTGACAATGACTTCTCTATACCAGCAGCAACATCATCATGTCTACACACAGGGTGACATTCACACCTCTCCACTCCTCTCACTCTTCCTTGAGGTTAGGTCACCTCTTCCTGCTCTTGTGCCATAGGTGTTTGGGGACTGGGGTCCATGCCATGGTGTCCACTGAGGACCTGCTTCTTAGATCAGGCCTGGTCCTTTCAGGATGTAGACATGGCCACGCCCTGACTCCACTCATCAACCACTGCTGCTGTTTGGGGTGTCTGCTGTCACCGTCCTCAGACCTCAGCCTGGTGGCCCCTCCAGACGAGCACAGAGCAAGGCAAAGGCCAGGCTCTGGATGACAGCCAGAGGTGACTCCTCACCTGGTCACTCACCGCACCTGCAGTGACTTCCCTTTGTCTCAGTGTCCCCTTCTGACAGCGGAGACCAGCGGAGTGGCTCCTCCCTCCTGCCTCTGCGGGCCAGGGCCGGCCGTGCCCCAGGGGACACCTCGGTGTTCCGTGGCCAGCACCAGGGCCTCCTGAGTTCACAAAGCCCTAAGGGCCCATTCTAGAACGTGGGAGGGGCCTCCCAACGTGCCCCAGCGGTAGGGAGACGGGCCCAGCGGGACACCAGCCGCCGGCAGAGGCGCGCGGAGGCACAAGGACCCTGTCCCCGCTAGTGGCACCACGCAGGGCCCAGGCCTGGCACCAGGACACGGTGCCACAGCCTGCTTGGGGTGCCCATGGCTCCCGCCCCGGTCCCCGCGCCTCTCACGCTTGAGCGGAAGCCCCAGCTGGGGCCACTCGGCGCCCTGCCGCCCATGCGCCCGAGGCTGGGCCCCTGGTGCCCGAGGCTGGGCCCCTCGCGCCGGCCCTGGTTCGTGTGCGACATCCTGGGCATCGTGTTCGCCGTGAGCACCTGGGTGCTGACCTTCGGCACCGCGTGGGTGACCACCCGCGAGCTGTTCCTGCCCGCGCGGGACCTGGCCTACAGCCTGGCCAACGGCTTGCTGCTGCACCTGCAGGCCGCGCTGGGGCTGGCGGCGCACGCGCGGGCCATGCTCACCGACCCTGGCGCCGTGCCCCTGGGCCGCGCGCCGGGCAGCGCCCCCGACGCCCGCTGCCTTTGGTGCTGCAGCGCGAAGCCTCCGCGCGCGCACCACTGCTGCGTGTGCGGGCGCTGCGTCCGCAAGATGGACCACCACTGCACCTGGGTCAACAACTGCGTGGGCGAGGACAACCAGAAGTACTTCGTGCTCTTCACGCTGTACATGGGGCTGGCCTCGCTGCACCTGCTGCTGCTGCTCGGCGTCCCTGTCCTGCGCAGCCACGCGCGGGGCGAGTGGGACAGGCACAGCACCGTGTCCCCCCGCCGCTCCCTCATGTACCTCTTCCTGGTGGCCTTGATAGCGTTCCTCCTCAACTCCACGATGTTCGCCATGCAAATGTACTCCATCTGCACCGACAGGACCCTCATCGAGCGCCTGCAGAGGGACCGCCGGCTGCCACGCAAAGGGTCCCCGTGGTCCAGCTTGAAGGCCGTGTTTGGCCACCGTGTCTCCCTGGCCTGGCTCAGCCCCTTTGCCTCCCCAGAGCCTCCGAGAGTCGATGAGCACCACTGGATGGTCTGAGGGTGGCTGGGGCCAGAGCCCGGAGGGCACCACCTGCCAGTCACTCGGAGGCCGGGGGCAGAGAGTAAGATCCCTGACTCTCTTCTGGCAGATGAGCTGTGACCGCCATTCAGAGAAGGTCCAAGGAACCTGCTGTCCCTTTTTGGCCTGTCATGTGGGGAGCGATGGAACGCACACAGCTATGAATAAAGTCCCGTGGATCTGTGGCCACCCTGCTCACGCTGAAGTAATTGCCTGCCAGCCACCACCCTGTGGTGAGCCGGGCCCCTTCTGCCCTGTCCAGCTCATGAGCCCTCCTGTCCCGGGCATCAGCTGGTGTCACCTGTTGGACTTGCTGAGCCAGTGTTTGACTTAGGGTGTTGCTCCCCGGGGCCGTGAGGTGGCCCCTCTGTTTGCTTTGTCCTGTGGGCTCCCCTGGTGTGTCTCACTCCGGGTCACGCAGCCGCTGGAAGTGGGGGTCTGTGGTCCTTTCCCACTGTTTTCTGGGCACGCTGGGCAAGACTGCCCCCGTGTTCCTTGGGAATGTTGGTGGATCTCAGGCAAAAAATGGCTGGTTTGGAGGTAGCTAGAGATCCCCGTGTGGTTGTCAGAGACCCAAGAGGCCCAGGACCTTCCCGGGTCCCCCAGGACCAGGCCTTGCCTGCTGGCACCTGCCTGGTGGACGCTTCAGGTCCCACCACCGAGCACGCGTGTGCACGTGGGTGTGTGTGTACACCTGTCCCTTCCCCTGACTCGGCAGCAGCTGACGTTCCGGTCGCCCGCGGTTCCTTCCAGGATGCTGTGGTGGGACTGTCCATCTTCTGAGGCTGCCTTCCTCCACACCGCAGAGTGCCTCGGACCCACTGGAAAGTTGCCCCCGTGAAAAGCCGGTTCCTCTGACTGTGGCTCATCAGTGGGGTGTTCTGCATTGGCCTGGCCATTTGCCCATTGAAGGGCGTGGGGTTCTTCCCGTGGGGGTTATTTTAGCTAAAGCTGCTCTGAACGTGAGTGTAAAGGCTTCGGCTGCTCTAGGGTCAATGCCCAGGTACGTCCCCTGGTCCCAGGGTATCGCACGTCCAGACCCTCACCTTTCACGTCCCACCGCAGGGGGAGGGGGCTGTTTCCTGTGCCCCCTCTTGTGTGCTTCCATTGTTACCCATTTGTTGTAGCCATTCCCACGGGGAATTCCCGCCTGTGCCAGGTCGGGGCAGGCTTCAGACAGACCCAGGAAAGTGCCCGGAGACAGCGCGGGGCCAGGGCTTGCTGGGGAGGCTGACCAGAGAGCAGGATGCCCGAGAAGGGCTCAGTGGCCACCAGTGACAGCAGCGCCTCGTCCCTCATGGTGTTCTGTCCTGTGGTGGCCACTGGACCAGTGACGAGTGCCTTTTGCAGGGTGCCCTCCGTCCTGCGCCTGTCCCCACATAGGGAGGGCTCTGTACCCGAGGCTGTCACCGTGGCTGGCTTAGTGTGCTGCCTGCCCAGCGTCCCAGAGCAGCTGCCCCAGCTCAGGGGCAAGAGAGGCGCTTCCCACAGAGAACAGGGCGGCCCTCGTTCCCTGTGTGCCAGGGAGCAGCCACCTCCAGGTGCTGTGTCCACACCCTCTGCCCAGGCCTGCTCTCTGCCCCCTTGACTGGCCAGGATGGGGGGACAGACAGGGCATTCAGGGACGACGCCAAGGCCGCACCTGCACGTGGTTGATGTGCACCTCCTTGCTGGCTCACGGGGCCACCCTTCACTCGCTGCTGGCCATACGCCCCTGCTCAGCCAGGTGCCTTCCGGGAGCTTCCGCCAGTGGTTTGGTTTCAGCCTTGTTGGGTCCTGTGCGGCTCCCCCTTCTTCCCGTCTGTGGCCTTGTCCCCTCCACACAAGAGCTTCATTCTGATGAGGCCTAGTTTGCAGGTTTTCCTTTTGCGGGTGATGCCTTGGGTGTCCAGCGAAGCCCGGCGTCTGGGCCTAGCTCCCAAGGTTCTGTCCTGTCTTCCCCGCACTTCAGCTCACGTCTTCTCTCCCACCCATGGTCCACTCCCAGTTCTCCGCACGAGGCTCCAGGCTCAGGTCAGCTCCTGACCCGTCCAGTGGCTGTAGCGCTGTGTGTTCAGAGGCGGTCACTCTCCCCTGGCCGGTGTCCAGGTTCTCCCGTGCACAGTGGACCTGCGTGCCCGTCCTGACGGATGCTGCGGGGTCTTGAGAGCCTCTGCTGTTTTGTGAGCCTTGGCACCGGGTGAGTGACCTCCCACTGTTTTCCAGGATTGCAGCCATTTTACATCTGGGCCTTTTCGTTATCAATCGTTTTTTATTTTCTATTCTAGCGTGATAGTTATGAGAGTAGTTGGTTTCATTTTTTTAAGTTCATGAACAGAAAAATATTTAAAACAGTCTTTGCATATAAATGCATCAATGTACAAAATAAAAGTCATCGTGCAACCCAAGCTGGCTTTATCCTGCTCATGTAAAACCCATTTATTATAGTAAACACAAGGGCGAACTTTAACTTTCAGTTCTATGCAGAACAAACGCGTGGGGTGGCAGAGAGAATGCTGGGGAGAAATCACAGCGTCTCGGTTCTGGTTCAGCTTTATCTCTATGAACCTGATCTAGATCCTAATTTCACGTTGATCCTGCCTCTCCCGGGACATGGGAGGCTTCTCCCGTCCTATGGGGCTTCTTTGGTTTCTTTCTTGGGTGTTTTATGATTCTCGTTGTGCAGTTCTTTCACCTCCTGGGTGAGGTCAATGCCCTTTTCCCTGAGGTTACTGTGCATGGGACGGTTCTCCTTTCTCAGCAGAATTGCTGTGGGGTGAGGAGAGCTCGGTCTGTGTGTGCCCCCTAGTAGCCTGCTGCTTGCTGAGCCCTGCAGATGCTCTAGAAGGTTCTGGATATGGGTCACGTCGTCAGTGAACAGACAGTTTGGCTTCCTCTCCTTCTCGTACCCGTCAGTTCCCTCCCTTGCCTGATGGTAGAGTATCAGTAGGAGCAGTAAAACTGGACAGCCTTGTCTTCTTCCTGATTTTACCAAAAAGAAAGCTCAGGTCTTCCTCCACTCAGTCTGATGTCGGCTCGAGCTGCCCAGGTCAGCCTCTCGGGGAAGGTCCTTCGGTCTCGTTTCCTTAGTGTTTTTAACACGAGTGTGTCGGGGTTTGTCACGGCCTCCTCTGTACCTCTGAGGTCCGTGTTCTTAACTCGGGTGACGTGGCGGGTCACGTGGTGGAAAGGTGTGCTGATTCTTGATGCGTCTGGGTGCATCTTCACCAGGGGTACTGTCTGCAGTTCTTTCCTTGGTCTGTCATTTCTGACCTGGGTATGAGGTTACAACATTTTGGTATTGTTGCTCCCTTTCAATTCCATGAAACAGTTTGAGATAGACCTGGGTTCGTTCTTCTATAAAGTTCTGGCAGAACTCCGCGGAGAAGCCGCAGGGTCCTGGACTTTTCTCTGTTGGAAGTCTTTCAATTGCTGTTTCAATTCGTTACTTTCCTTGTCTGCTAGGCTTTCTGTATCTTCCTGGTCACTCGGGGCAGGTCCTACGTGTCTAGAAATCGGTCGCTGTGTTCTAGGTCCTCCAGGTTATTGGAGTATGAATTTTCAAAACAGTTTCTAATGTTCCTCTAGATTTCAGAAGCATCTCTGGTGACGTCTCCTTTTTCACATCTGATTTTATTTTGGGGTCTTCTCTCTCTCCCTCCTTTGGTTAGTTTGGCCAAGGGTTCATCAATCTTATTTATCTTTTTGAAAAACCAACTCTTTTTTGCATTGATCCTCTGTATTGCTTTTCCTGAAGCCTCGATTTCATCGATTTCAGCTCTGATCTTTATTATCTCCTGTCTCTACTGCTTTTGGAATCTCTGGGTCTTTCTTTTCTGGGGCCTGAAGGTAGAGCATGGCTTATTTATTTGGAACGAGACTCTCAGCGCTGTGAACTGCCTTCTGAGAGCTGCTTTCACACTGTCCTGGAGACGCTGATAGGTTCTGCCTCGGTTCTTCTTTGCTTCTAGAATTTTCTTTCATATCTTCTATGATCCATTCTTCCTTTAAAATAGTATTGTTCAGTCTCCACGAGGGTATGTGCTTTCTGTTATCTTTCTTACAGCGGATCTTGAGTTTCTTTCCATAATGACCCAATAGCATGCATAGGATCATATATATTTTTCGTATCTGTAAGACCTACATGGCAACCTGGAATGTGGTTATTTTGGAAACAGTTCCATGAGCTGCTGAGAAGATAGTGAGTCCAGCAGTTTTGGAGCGAAAACTTCTGTACATAACTTTTAGACCTTTTTGATTCATAGTATTATTTAGTTGAGAATATCGGTGACGATTCTGTGTTTGGTGACCTGTCTCCTGGTGATCGGGGCTTGGAAAGCGCCCCGTGTCTGGGGTTCGTGTCCACACGTGTTTTCCGGATAACTGGGTGCCGTGACATTTGGAGCACAGGTGTTCACCGCCGTCATGTGGTCTTGTTGTGTAATGCGGGGGTCTTCTCCGTCTTGCACTCTGCTCCGTCAGAGGTGGGAGGAGCTCTCCTGGCTGGTTTGCAGACCCCTCTTGTGTGCAAGGCCCTCTTCCCCCTGCCCCTCCTCTCTCTCAGGCGGTGGGTCTTTGCTATAAGATGGGACCTTGTCTTTTTGGTTCATTCTGCTGACCGAGGTCTGGGGGTGAGGCCCTCTGCCTGCAGTGTGGTTGGGGTCTGGTCTTGTTTGCTGCCGTTTTTTTTTTTTTTAAAAAGAGAGAGTGAGAGAGGAGAGAGAGAGAGAGAATTTTTTTAATATTTATCTTTCAGTTCTTGGCGGACACAACATCTTTGTTGGTATGTGGTGCTGAGGATCGAACCCGGGCCGCACGCATGGCAGGCGAGCGCGCTACCGCTTGAGCCACATCCCCAGCCCCATTTGCTGCCGTTTTTATCAATGTTCTATTCTGTGGGGTCTTGGCTCCTGCTGACTTGGCTGCTCTGCTCCTCCTCTTCCTCTGTTGGAGCTGGGGTCCGTTTTTTGGTCCCTCGAGGTGAAGTTTGTCTTTGATATTCTTTGTACTCTGCCTGGGTGGTCGGTCATGAATCCGTTCATTTCATCCTTATCATGGAAAGTTCTTTATTTTCCCATCAAATTTGAGAGAGAGCTTCCCCAGGCTGTGGGTCTTGGCCGCCAGGTGTTTCCTGCTGGAGTCTGGAGTAGCTCATTCCAGGCCCTCCTGGGTTTCAGGAGTCGACTGAGAAGTGAGCCTGGGTGGTGTACCTCTAAATGCGGCCTGACGTTCCTCTCGTGCCACTTTTAAGATTCCTCCCTATTTTCTGTGTCAGAGCTTCCATCGTGATGTGCCTTAGAGAATGCTCTCTGGCCTGGTCTGTTTGGACTCCTCTGTGTGGGAGCGTGTCGCTTCCGACAGGGGGCGTTCTCTGTGGGTCTCACTGAGCAGCTCGCGACGCCTGGAGATCCGTCTCCATGTTCTCTTCCGCCCACGGTCCTCGGGCCTGGTCTCTGGACGCTGTCTGCGAGTCCCGTGTTCTGATGAGGCTCTCCCACTGTCCTTTCACTGTGACCTCGAGTCCACGCGTCCCACCTCCAAGGCCTGATGCTCTTTCTCCCAGGGCTAAGGCTGTGTTCTAGGCGACCCCGTCGGTGGACGATGCTTTCAGGTGCATCTCTAGTTGATCCGCTGTGACTTTCATTCCCAGGGCCCTAATTGTTTCTTTTCAATATCTCAGTTTCTCTATTAAAATGATCTTCCATTTCCTGGATCTACTCTTCTAATTCATTCCTTGGATCTTCGTTTAATGCCTCGAGCATGTTAATACTCAGCTCTTTGTAGTCTTTTCTGGTCTTTCCACTTCGGGGTGGGGGAGCTTGTACTAGGGGTCTGTGAATCTGGGGGGATGTGTGTCAGCTGCTTCCCCGCGTCTCCAGAGGGGCTGGGCTCGGGCATCAGCGGAGCTGCAGTCCCTTCTCTGCCCTTCGAGTGTCCTTGTGTGTAGTTATCTTTTTTGTTCTGGGACTTTCTCTGCTTTTGAAAATATGAGGAGATGTCCAGGAGGGGGACCGGTCCCCCACAGGTGGCCCCTGCTCGGAGCCTGGATGTTGGTCGGGGTTTCATCCCTCCTTTCTGCGTGCGGAAGTCTGGCTGAGGCTCGGGTGGCAGGTCACTCGTGGGCGGGAGCCATCTTCCTGGCCAGTTGTGAGCTGTGCGTGTTGCTGGACAGCAGGTCTCTGCGTTGTGAACTCCAAGTGCCCAAGCTCTTTCCCGCCTCTCAGAGGAAGACGGAAGCCAGGACTCGCACTAGTGTGAGCCAAGGACGTACCGCCTCGAGACGAAGGTGCGGCGTCCACTTGGACATCACAGCACTCCTCACCCCGTGGGGAACGAGGGGCAGCCCTTGACCCGGCACCAGCAATGGAAAGCCGGACTCCCGAGGGATTAAAGAGTGGGGCTCTGCTGGGCCGTCCCCGGTGCCGACATCACAGCAGCACCAATGGGTGGGCGCTGCGTCCGCCAGGTGTTAACAGGATCACAGCTTCTACCTAGGGCAGGAGGGTGACAGTAAAAAGTGACCGAGGTGAGGCAGGAGGCAGGTGGCGGTGGCAATGTTAAAGGAGGAGTAAAAAAATCAACGGAATGAGATTTAAAAAGGAAGAAGAGGGAACAGGAAACCCTGTTGTGAGAGGAGGAGGAGTGAAGGTGGGGGACCCAAGGGACAAGGACCAGGTGTGGCCAGCCTCACACGGTGGCCCCCACCAAGGCAGGTCAAAGCCGCAAGAGGTGCCATGCAGAAGAAAGAGATCCCAGTGACAGTGACGTCACATGAATGCCCTATCCGCATAGTGAGGACTTCACACACACACACACACACACACACACACACACACGTACACACACACAGACACACACACAGACACATGCACACATACACACATGGACACGCACACACACGCACACACAGGCACACACAGACACACATGGACATGCACACACACCCACACACACAAAATCATAAAAAATAAAAGTGGTACAACACGATGAAATAGCGTTTAGAAACAAATTAAACATTTTAAAAAGGATGAAAATAGATAAAAATTGGGGGAATGAGGAAAAAGAAAAAGTCTCAGTGAGAAATCAAGGGCCTCTTCCGCCGAGGTGGCGGGATCTGTTGGCGCGGTGCTCCTCAGGGTCCATCTTTGGCTTTGTGACACCGGTCGCCGGGGGGACAGCCTTGAGCTCTCTGAGCTGCCGACCCTGGTGCTGGAGCAGGGCTGGCCGTCCCCTGGTGGGCGGTGGCAGCGCCCTGTGGTGCTGACCAGCCGCGTTCCTGGGCAGGGTGCAGAGATCAGTGTGAGTTCCAGCGTTGGGCGTCTGGTCTTGCGCAGACGGTGGAACTCGAGGTGATGCAGCCTCCATCGCGTCCCTTGCTGTGGCTCTGCAGGACGTGGGATCTCCAGGGCCCTGGGGAGACCAGCTCCACTCCGCGGGTGCCCCACGGCCCCGTCTGCAACGCGTCCTTTCTCACCTTGGGCTCCTGTTCTGAGCCTGGAGACGGCGCTGGCTCCCACAGTCGGTACCCGGTTCCAGTGAGCTCCTCCCTCACCCCTCACCGAGGAGCACCGCCCTCTGAAAGCTGCTGAGGAGCGTGGGGAAGTGCTCCCCTCTCACCCGTCTTCTCTCGCCTCGTGAATTCTAGAATCAGCCTCTCTGTGTCTGAATAAGGGCAGCTGTGGGGCGCCGGTGCCCGGGAGGCCGTGCCTGGACGCAGGGCTGTTCTGAAATCTCTGAACCTTCCTCTTGGTTTTCCCTGAACCTAAACTGCTCTCAACAATAAAGTCTGGCGAAAGAGGGAGAGGAGAAGGGCTCTTGCTGGGGCTGACAGAAGTGCTCTGACCTCTGCCCCAGCCTGGGCGCTGGGACGCTCGGCCAGGCCCCCGATGGCACAGCCCTGGGCACGAGGTTCCTCCTCTGTGCATCCTGGGGTAAAGCTAACTCATGCACTTTAGGGTCTTGATTCTTCCCTTTCATAAACTTGTGCTGACTCCTAACTGGCCTTGGGTGGTGGGCACACGGGTGAGTGACCACAGCCACTTCCCGTGGGTCTTAGGCTCCTCCACACGTCATTTTTCTCTTTCCTTGCTCTGGACTTTCACCTCTTCACTCACAGCTTCCCTTGGGCATAGGCCAGCTTCTAGTGTCACCAGTCCTGGGCTGACATCAAGAAAACCACTAGGTGGCCAAGGGGCAGGCAGCCTATACAGTGTGGATACGCTGCACGGAGCTCCGTCCCCGTCTGGGCGGCACAGGGCCAGACAAGGCAGGCTTCTCCACACTCTGAGGACAGCACACGACTTAAAACAAGGCACCTTTAACGCTGACGCGTTCCACTTAGTACTGTCAGGCTGCAGTTGGCCGCGGGCCACCAAGACCAGCTCGACATGGATTGAGAGCAGAGAGAGGTGCTCGCCTTGATCCAATCTCAGTGATCCTGGTCCGAGGGTGTGAGCTGGAGGGATCTGTGTTTGCTCTTTATCCAGATGGGGATGTGCCTTCCTCTTCTGGAATTTTTATCATTTAAGAATCATGTTTTTTAAGATGGTTAAGTGGTGAATTATGTAGCTGATGCTTAGTCTTGGTTCTGCATCTTGAGATAGTAAGTGACTGCTGGGTCCACCTCACTGGTATTTGGTTGCTCTTTGCATTCGTGGGAGAGAGCAGTAGGTAGTTTGATTTTTCTCCTGGTTTTGGTACCGAGGCAACGCTGGCGTCACTAAGTGAGATGGAGATATTCTCCGCTTTTCTAGTAAAGAGACTGTGATCGTCACAGTGGCGTGATCTCTTCTGTGAGTATCTGGTGGAATTACCAGTGGCAACGTCTGGGACGGAGATTGCTCTTGCAGGAGGGTTTCTCTCCTAGTGGCCTCTGGGCCCCTGTGGTCATCTGAGTCATCTGGGGCAATGTCAGCTGTCAGGGCTCTTCAGGCCACCAGGGCACACGGGTGTGTGCGGTGCCTGCCCCAGGCCTCTCGGACGGGTCTGTGGGCCTGCAGCACGTGCCTCTCATTTGTGGCTCTTTTCCCCTTTCTCAGTCTCGATGGAACTGATCGACTTTGTTCATCTTTTGGGAGAAATGACGTCAGTTTGGTTCATTTTCCACGCCGCATTCTGATTGGGTACATGGGCTTCTGCCCTCAATGGCTCCCTCCTGCCGCTGGCCAGTTCCTCTGGAGCCTAAGGCTGGCTTCCTGCACTGGAATCTTCCGTGTCAGCTTCGACCTTGTTCTCCTCTCGTCAAAGCGTTTGTGCCACGATTTCCCCCTAAGCAGCCTTTAGCCACGTCTGGAAGCCTGCCCTGCCTCGTCTTGGCTTGTCCTGAGACGTCTTCGGGCCCCAGCTGTCGGATGAGCCCGCCTGCTTCCCAGAATCCAAGGTTTCCCGCAAGGAAGGACGACCCGCGTGGGCGGTCGGCTGGGTGTCCAGCAGTCAGCCTCTAGTGGCCCTCCTCCGGGCACTCTGGAAGCAGCGTTGAGGACGCTGCTGGGTCGTTTCAACTCGTTGCTGGCCTTCGCCACTGGCATGGCGTCTGGGAGCCCCCAGGCCTCTTTCCTGGTCCGCTGGCGCCTGTTTTGCTCCTCAGTTCTCGAGTCTTGGTCGCCAACAGCCCTGTGCACACGGAGCGCCCCCACAGCCGCTGGCCCCTCTCATGCCTTTCCCCCTGAACACCACTTTCTGGTGCTGGTGCAGCCGCTGCGTCCTTGCCCCCTGCTCCCACTGTGTCTGCTTCTCTGTCCCCTCTCGGCCACCCTCGCCGCTGCACTGGGCGTCTGTGTCTTGTAGACCGCGCCTCGGGGTCTTCATCCGCTCACGGAGGCCTCCTGGCCTTTACCTCTCACGTGGTTGTATTCACTGCACCTGGTCCAGCAGGACAAGGGGGACAGCCCTGAGGGAGACGGCAGGAAGCAGAGCTCTGCAGGGGACCCTGAGCTGAGCCCCTGCACCGCCCGCCGACATCGCGACGTCCCCTTGCCCGTCACTGTGGCCCCGCCCTGGCTGCGCCCCTGTGTTATCGTCCATCGCTTAGGACACGGAACCCTGTCCTGAAACTGCGTTGGACCAGGATCATGACGTGGAGCTTCAGCCCAGAGGACCTGGGCTCCTGGACAGCCTTGGCTGTCGGGAGAGCGCGTCTCCCCCGCCGGCACCAGACCAGGCAGTGCCCTTCCTTTCTAATCGGTTTGTTAAATCCTAGAAAATGCACCTGACCTCCTTCTTCCGCTGTAATCCTCTCCTGGGTACCGTTCAGCGGCATTTGGCACAGTCTATGTGACAATTCCCCTTTCTCGTGGCCTGGCCTCTGGTGACTCTGCTCGACTTGGACCCTATAAATTTGACCACTCTAGGTTCTGTGCGTAAGTGAGATACACAACTGCTTGTCCTTCCCCGTCCAGCTTGTGGCACTAATATGCACGCTGAGCATTTACAGACTTCAGTCCTCAGGGAGCCTGGGCAGGACCAGGAGACGGCTCCAGACCTCAAGGACAGCCCCAGACCACAGGGGGCCTCAGGTGGGCTCCCACCACCTGCTGCCTGTATAATATTCCATTGTATTAAACATTTTTTATCCATTTATTCAGTGATGGACACTGGTTTAGTGCTGCCTTTTAGGTATTAGGAATGAAGTCCATTTACATTTAGTGTAACTGTTAATATATTTGAATTTAGGTCTAACGACTTTATTTATTCCCTCTATTTTCTCTTCATTTTTCTGTTTCTCCTGTCTGAGGTTACTTGGACATTTTGGTCTCTTATTTTATTTATTTGGTATCTTATTTTTGTGGGCATTTTTGTTTTGTTTTGTTTTGGTTTTGGTACTAGAGATTGAACCCAGGGTTCTTAACCACTGAGCCACATCCCTAGCCCATTTATGAACAGGGTCTCACTGGGTTGCTGAGGCTGACTTTGAACTCTCGGCCCTGCTGCTGCACCCTCCAGAGCCTCTGGATTTCAGGTGTGTGCCACCGTGCCTGGCTCCACTGTGAGGTGGCTGTGTCTCTCTGAATGACATTGTTAGTTCTAGGGATGACAATACGCAGACTTAACTTTCTGCAATTTACGTAGAGTCAGTATTTTAGCAACAGTATTTTCTTTAGAGTCCGTATTCTGTGTGGAATATTCTGGTCCCTTTATCCTCCCCCTTCTGGCTGTGGTCACCAGCTATCACAGTCACTTACACAATGGCACAATTTTGACTCTCGACGTAATTTTAAAGCACGATGTTTTGAACTGAAGGGGGATTGAACTGAAGGGGGATTGTCGTATCTTCCCAGACGACCGTGGATGGGGCACATCCAAGGATGGGGTCCCAAAGAGGAGGGGTTGGAGGTGACGACTGTGTCCCCCAGGGCTGGATCCAGTCCTGCAGAAATGCAGCAGAACCACAGGGAGCTTGTGTGGTGGAGGGGCAGGGGCCGGGGACCTGGACACCCTCAGGGACAGCCGCAGCCCACGCGGCAGCCTCCGGTCGCTGCCGCCTCCTGCCCGAGCCCCACACAGGAACTGCTGCTCACCTAGAGGCAGCACCCCCAAGGTCTTGCCCGTGCAGGGTCCTGTGGTCACCTGACGAGCAGGACATCCCGGTTCCCATGCCGTAACACAACTGAACAATGGCTTTTAGGCACTGACCCCACCAGCTGCCTGCTGCAGAGACCACTCTGGACAGGGCAGCACCACCCACTCTCACCAGAGCTGGGAGACGATTGGTATCTTCAGCCCCATTTTACAGATGGACACTGAAAACAAAGAAGTCGGCCAAATTCTCTGAGGCAGCACAGCCGTGGCCAGTCTGGACTCTGAACCCCGTCCACCCGAGAGTCGTCGCTGCCCACGCTGCCCTCCACCTCTGAGAGGTCACCGTGAAGCTCTTCTCACACAGAGCTGGTCACCAACGCAGGCGCCACGCCCAGGCTGGGCCAGCCCTCGTCTCACACTGGCAGTCGGCCGTCCCTCTCGCCCAACAGCCATGGTGAGCACCTGGTGGGCCCTCCAGGCTGCAGGCCAGTGGCTGTTTTAGTAATGAACCGCGAGCCACCTTTGGGGAGGTTAAAGACGGAGCCGCGTTAGCTCCGCGTAGCAGAGGGAGACCTAAGAGAGGAGAAGGTCACCCTGGGCTGGACTCTCCGTTCCAAAGCCCTGAATCCCCCATGTGCCAGGAGAACAAGGAAGCTCCTGGGCTGGGACCACAGCTGGGAACAGAGGCTGCCCGGAATGGGCTGGCTAGTGCAGGAGGACGCCACGCTCCGCCTCGCGCGTCCCCGGAAACGCTGATGCTCCCGAGGGGAAGTGTTAGAGCCGTGATTTTAAGAAGGAAATTGCACCAAGTATAGGACCCAGCTCTAATTCCCCGAAAGGAAGTGTGAGCCGGGGAAAGAGGCCCAGGGAGATGGGCACACCCTGGACGCCCATCTGGCCAGGACTCCAGGGCAGCTGAGGATGGGGACTAGGAAAGGCCTGGGAACTGATCCAGAGAAGCCCCGAACAGCCCAGCCTCCTGCTGCCTGGGAGGAGTAGGAAGTGGGCAGCTCCAAGTGCCCCCTGGCTCCGGTCCCCCAACCTGGACACCCTGGTGAAAGCCACAGGTACCTGCCCACCGGGAGCAGGTGGGCACTGCGACTGCTGTGCCATGAGAGCCTGGCCACCCCCCGTCCAGCATGGCCCTGCTGGGGTCCTCCCTCTAGACTCCTGGGAAGGGTCCGACGTGGGTTTGCAAAGGGCCTTATGAGCTGGGAGACCCACGGTCCTGAGGGCACTGCCACCCGCCTCCTGCTCAGGGGACACAGAGGTGCCCGCGGTCCCTGGCAGCAGAAGACCCAGCCCAAGGCAAAGGGCTCCGTACTTGGGAGCCCACAGCTTGAGTGGCCTGTCTTAACAGCAGCACTGGTGTCCACCTGAGGGTGCCAAGGACAGCAGGACAGCCAGGCTCACCAGGCCACAGTGCAGGGAGGTGGGCCCAGGGCTCCTGGCTGGTCCTGCACCCGGTGGGTGTGCAGCTGGGCCAGGCCTGAGGAGCGCCTCGGGTGGGCCAGGCCAGTGGTCAGGCAAATGCCCTGAAGGCCATGGCCACCCAGGGGCCGTGCCAGCTGGGAGCTGCCGCCCCACCCCTCCCTCCATCTCAGGACCACACTCCCAGCTGCTGGGGTCTAAGCGTCACCTCAGGGCCCCTCGTTGGGAGCTCCTGGACACTCTTGGGCGACCTGCTTCCACGGCGCCCTGAGCTGAAGTCCTTCCCACCTGTGTCCACGTGGCCCTGGACAGATCCCGCTTGGACAGTCCTAGGAGGTCGGCCTCAGGGCCCGAGGAAGGGCGTCTCTAGTCCTGCCCAGAGGGAGCTTCAAAACAGCGGGCCTGACACCCTGGGAGGGCCGCCCGGGCAGCCGCGGCTGACCCTGGCCCTCCCAGCCTTGGAGCAGGCTGCTGGGGCACTCTGGGGTGAGACCCCCCTACTCGGCCATGGAAGAGTTCTCCATCCGCCTGCAGACTGTGGATCCCCAGGATTCGCTGCGGGACAGACTGACCAGAGTCCCCTGCCCCTCCCAGCAAGGTGCTGTGCCAGGAGACAGCAGGAGGCCCGGGGACATGGGGCTTATCAAAGGAGGAGGTCGATGGCACCTGGGGTCTCAGCCCAGCTGACCCAGGTGAGGCCTGCATGGCCTTCCTGGAGCCAGCACCCAGGACAGTGAGGGCCTGCCTGGAGACGTCCTGCCACAGCCAGCTGTCCCGGGCTCCCCGCCACATCAGGAGACTGGGGCTCTGCAGTAGCCGCAGGGTCAAGGGGGGCACAGCCTGAGGCCCTCCCAGGCACACAGGGGAAGCCCGGGAGTGGACAGCAGAGCCAGCCACAGACCACGCACCCCGGCTGCCTCCCGCCACCAACTCCTGGACGCTGGAGGAGCCTGTCCCCAGCCTGCTGCCTGTGTCCCCGTCTGCACGGCTCCGTGCTGTGTCAGAGCGCGGACGTCCCCCGAGGGCACAGGGAAGGGGTGCAGGCTGCAGAATTCGCGGTCATGCCGGAGGGAAGCCAAGTTGGGGAAGCGGTTTGGCAGCTTCTCGTGAAGGAAACGCCGTCCACACGGCTCCCCTGACGCCTACCACGCGAACCGGGCTCCGTTCCCAGGAGCCACCCCAGGCCACAAGCCTCCTCTCAGCTCCGAGCGGATGGCCAGGCCGAGCCAGCAGGACGCCCCTGGGGACAGCCAGACCTGTGTGACAGAGGCAGGGAGGGGCGCCGACCACACACCTCCGTGGACCCCAAGGGCAGTGCTCTGGACAGGAGGCAGACCCAGAGGACAGGGGTGTGTGGTTGTCTATGGGACGGGCTGGGAAGGTGAACCCTGGGGACAGGAGGACAAGGACCCCACGTCCCTGACCTGCTCCTGTTCCCAAACCCCGCCAAGGCACAGGAGCTGCGAGCCAGCTGGGCCAGTCAGACGCGTCCCCAGGAAGGACCCTGGCTTCCCTCCAGTGCAGGGACCTGTGGGTCAGGGTCGTCAGTGGACAACACAAGGTCCTACGGGGACAGGGCAGCTGAGCTGTCACCGCAGCCTATGGCCCCTCTGTGGGAACGGCCGGTCAGAGCTCAGGACTGCGGGAAGGGCCCTCAAAGAGCCCCTCAGGCAAAGCCGCAGGGGACGGGCGCTATCTCCTGGCAAGCACTGGGGGCCATGTCCACACAGCGCCCCTGGGCCCCGGGGGCAGCATGCGTCCACCTTCACCCCCTGACCGTGCCTGCGAACGTTCCTCGATGACCAGCTGCTGCATGTGGTGTGCATGCCAGAAGCAGGCCCAGGGTGGACAGGACCCTCCCCCACGGATCCGTGTCAAGGAGGAGCAGGAGGACACAGGATGGGTCACCCGCACCCCTCGCGCCTGGGCCCCGGGCCAGGCGCAGCCTGGATTCTCACAGAAGCAGCTCGGCCCCCAGCCCAGCCCAGCGCCCGTCCTGGAGCCTCGTGGCCCGGGCACGCGGGACTGCCCTCCCAGAGGCAGGCGGCCGACACCGAGCAGGGAAGTCGGCTCTCACGCAGCTTCCCACGAGCCGCTAGTTGGGTTTTGTGGCCTTGCCCTGTGACCCAGTCCCCTGGGAAGCCTCCTGTGGTCACAGAAGGACCTGAGGTCTGTCCCCGTCAGAGATCAGAGAAGCACAGCATGACGGCGCCTGTGCCGGAGGAGCCACGCCAAGTGTGTCCATGTGTGTGTCTGTGTGTGTGTCTGTGTGTGTCCGTGTGTCTATGTGTCTGTGTGTGTGTCTGTCTGTGAGTCCGTGTATATATCTGTGTGTGTCCGTGTGTGTCTGTGTGTGTTCATGACTTGCCCATGTATGTATCTGTGTGTCTATGTGTGTCCATGCGTATCTGTGCGTGTCCATATGTGTGTCTGTGTGTGTCTATGTGTCTGTGTGTGTCCACGTGTGTGTCTGTGTATATATCTGTGTGTCCATGTGTGTGTCTATATGTGTCCAGTATATATCTGTGTGTGTCCGTGTGTGTCTGTGTGTGTTCATAACTTGCTTATGTATGTATCTGTGTGTCTGTGTGTCCATGCGTATCTGTGCGTGTCCACATGTGTTTCTGTGCATGTCCACATATGTGTTCGTGTATATATCTGTGTGTCTACGTGTGTGTCTGTATGTATCTGTGTGTGTCTACGTGTATCTGTGATACCTATCTTTGTGTGTTCATCTATGTGTACATTTGTGTCTCTGTGTATCTGTGTTTGTGTGTCTATGTATTAATGTGTGTCTATGTGTATGTCTCTGTGCCTATGTATATCTATGTGTGTGTGTGTCCATGTGTGTGTCTGTGTATCTGTGTGTATCTATTTGTGTGCCCACATGTGTGTACCCATGTATATCTGTGTATGTCTATGTGTGTGTGGTATGTGTATCTCTGTATGTGCATCTATGTGTCTGTCTGTGTGTATCTATGTGTGTGTGTATCTGTATATTTGTGTGTCTATGTGTCTATCTCTGGGTGTCTATCTATGTGTGCATGTGTTTGTCTGTCTGTCTGTGTGTATCTATGTGTGTGTGTATCTGTGTATTTGTGTGTCTATGTGTCTATCCATCTCTGGGTGTCTATCTATGTGTGCATGTGTCTGTCTGTCTGTGTTTATCTAAGTGTGTGTATCTGTGTATTTGTGTGTCTATGTGTCTATCCATCTCTGGGTGTCTATCTATGTGTGCATGTGTCTGTCTGTCTGTGTTTATCTAAGTGTGTGTATCTGTGTATTTGTGTGTCTATGTGTCTATCTCTGGGTGTCTATCTATGTGTGCATGTGTCTGTCTGTCTGTGTTTATCTAAGTGTGTGTATCTGTGTATTTGTGTGTCTATGTGTCTATCTCTGGGTGTCTATCTATGTGTGCATGTGTCTGTCTGTCTGTGTTTATCTAAGTGTGTGTATCTGTGTATTTGTGTGTCTATGTGTCTATCTCTGGGTGTCTATGTGTGCATGTGTCTGTCTGTCTGTCTGTGTGTATCTATGTATTTGTGTGTCTGTGTGTCTATCCATCTCTGGGTGTCTATCTATGTGTGCATGTGTCTGTCTCTCTGTGTGTATCTATGTGTGTGTGTATCTGTGTATTTGTGTGTCTATGTGTCTATCTATCTCTGGGTGTCTATCTATGTGTGCATGTGTCTGTCTGTCTGTGTGTATCTATGTGTGTGTGTATCTGTGTATTTGTGTGTCTATGTGTCTATCTATCTCTGGGTGTCTATCTATGTG